>NW_026055344.1:0-222 GCF_022829205.1 Neoarthrinium moseri
GCTCTCCGCCGAGAGGGAGGAGGAAGAACGAGTGGACGAAGGTTTTGAAGCCTTCTGGTCGAGGTGACCGAGTTGAACAGCCGAGAGGCTCTCCGCCGAGAGGGAGGAGGAAGAACGAGTGGACGAAGGTTTTGAAGCCTTCTGGTCGAGGTGACCGAGTTGAACAGCCGAGAGGCTCTCCGCCGAGAGGGAGGAGGAAGAACGAGTGGACGAAGGTTTTGA